>NC_056745.1:274900753-274918253 GCF_019279795.1 Protopterus annectens
CCGAAGCTGAAACGCAAACAAACACCAGTCACAACCAAAGTGACACATAGATCACAACACCAGTGTGCCACCCAACAACAGCCCCTAAGGCAAGAAAATGTACCCAACACTTCAGTCATAGGTGATTCTGTAGTTAGGCACTCTGATGTCCCACTCACCAGGCTGAACAAGGAGAAATTTACAGTCATCTGCCTGTTGGGTACCAAGATCCACCACATAACGCATGCACTCAAGTCACTCCACAACAAGTACAAATACGACTCTGTCATTGTCCATGTTGGAGTGAGTGACTTGAGACATACCTTCCTGGACTACATGAATATAGACATGTAAGAGCTCTCGGATCATGTGCCCTAGGCAGGTATGACCCTAGCCCTGAGTAGCATCCTGCTTTCGCCCAGAATGATACCACAGTATAACGACAAAATGATTGACTTCAACAACTGGCTAAGCTCCTGGTGTCATTCAAAGGGGATCCAGTATCTGTCTGCTTGGGACGACATGATCGCCAAACCACAGTGCTTTGCCAGAGATGGTCTGCACCTGTCGCCCCTGGGATTCAGATTACTGGCTAAAGCACTTGCCACCCCTGTAGTGCCTTTTTTAGGCAAGGTTCACAGGGCAAAACCACCACCGTAACAGATGTAAGCATGCAAAATCTGAAGGTAATGCTACTCAATGCTAGAAGTCTAAACCTCAAAATGCACTCTGTCGAAGCACTCCTAAAAGTGGAGAACATCGATATCTGTGCAGTAACTGAGACCTGGTTCAAGGCTCCACAGTGCACCCCTGCAATACCAGGCTACAACTCTTACCACACTTTTCAGCCACCAAGTCAAGACCGAAACACTGAAGGTGGAAGAGTGTCCATATTCACCAAGGATGTTCACACCTCCAGGCTAGTTGCCCAACACAATGCTTCTGATATTCTCCAGGTGCATCTAACACTAGGTAAGACTGCAATCCAAATTGTAGCTTGCTACAGATCTCTCTTCATGCCCCAAGATTCTCACTACACCTTTCTTATCATACTGAAAAAGATACAACCAAACACCCTAATCCTGGGTGATTTCATTAGCTGGGAAAACTACTCTAGTACCGACACCTTTTAACAGTTCTTGAAATTCATAAATTCCAATGCCCTGGATCAACTAATCCATTGCCCCACCTGGGACTCCAATATCCTAGACTTGTTAATTACCAACATGGGAGACACATGCTACACACCAGTGGTCACCCCCTCATTGGTCAGGTCTGACCATAAGCTAATCACCCCTGACATCCACATTCCACCCCCATCCCCCAGTAAGGAAACCTCCGTAAAAAAACTTCTCCAAAGCCAACTTTATGCTACTCAAGTCAGAAGTGACAAACTTCATGGCACCCATGCAGACGGGAGCTGAAAGTTCGACTGCTGAGTCCTACACTAAGGCACTGTATGAGCACATCCAATCGTGCATGAATCGTGCCATGCCAAATAGAACCAAGCCGCTCTCCTCCAAAAAAAGGAAGTCAATCTGGTGGTCCGCTGCCATAAACTATACAATAGAAGGAAGATACTGTTGATAGAAAAGAGGAAAATCCCAGGATGCAAAAAACTCCCTTACCAGCCACAGTAAGAAGCTGAGATCCCTCATAAAGTCTTCCAAAGCTAGTTACGAAAATAAAATTGCTAAAGATTCCAAAGACAACCACAAGGCATTCTATAGTTATGTCAATAATCTGAATAGCAATGCTCAGATCTGCTGTGAGCTACAACAGAATGGCATTAGACTGATCCCAAGGATATTGCCAGTACCCTGGAAGATTGATTTAGTGCCAACTTCACCCCTCTCTCACCCCCTAATGGGCCCATCTCAATACCAAAAGTTTGCCAAATTCCGGTAATCACGGCCACACAGGTAGAAACCACACTCTCCAAAGCTATGAATACAGCATCCACGGGACCAGATGATATCCCGGGCTGTGTACTACATGAACTACAAAATGAACTGGCACTTCACCTAAATGTCATGTTTAATCATAGCCACACCTCAGGCTTCGTGCCCACTGAGTGGCACACAGCTACAGTTATCCCACTCCGGAAGGGGGGATCCACCTTGGAACTACCGTCCCATCAGTCTGACGAGTCTGATCTGCAAGGGCATGGAACGCATTATCATGGAACTTATAAACAAAGACATTGGCACCCTTCAATCACTGGACCCCACCCAGTTTGGGTTTGTGAAGGGCTGATCTTGTCTCCTGAACCTGATTGACTTATTTGAATCAGTCTCCAAAGCTGTGGACGAGGCTAAGGCGGTCCACACAGCCTATCTGGACCTTGCCAAGGCCTTTGGCACCATCCCCCACTCTGGAATCTTAGATAAACTTACTAAGCTGGGCGTAAATCCTTACGTCACTTGATGGGTTGCCAACTGGCTTGCTGACAGATCCTAGACTGTAAAAGTACCCGACTCCAAATCCAGCTCCAGAAAGGTGACAAGTGGAATACCTCAAGGTTCAGTCCTGGGACCGCTCTTGTTTGGCATCTACTTCTCAGAAGTACAAGCCAACACTAAGGGACTGTGGCTAACAAAGTCCGCAGATGACTACAGACTGGGAGCCATTACTGAATCCCCAAATGATGTGGATATTCTACAAAAGGGCCTTACAGAAACAGATGATTGGTGCCAGAGCCATGGGCTTAAGCTTAATTCCAAGAAATGTATAGTTATCCCCTTTGGGAAAAAAACATGTACCTGTGAATTACCACAAAGGTGGCAGCACACTAAACACCGAAACTGTGATGAGAGACTGAGGGACACAGGTGGACAGTGGTCTCACCTTTGATAACCACATCGCCACAACAGTCAGGAAATCCTTCTATGTGGCACACCTCATCACTAAGGGCTTTTCATCCAGAAAAAAAGGAGGTCATTGTCCAACTGTACTTATCCCTCATTAGACCCATTATTGAGTTAAGTTAAAAATAAGAGGACATCACGTTTGTTAAAGGTAATAACGATTTTTTATTTTACTTGTACAAGGAGACACCAATACTTAGTTGCAGTAGAAAATGTCTGCCCAATACTGTTTTTGCTCTTGCTTTTGTAGTGAGTTCTGTACACAAAACACAGGAAATTTAACAGGGTCAGCTGTCAACTTGAGTATTACATAGCTAAGCAACTTAAAGCTTCATCAAACATGAACTTGTTATCACATATTCCACCCACATAACTAACAGGTGTCAGACACAAACGGTTCTGCTTTAGACAAACGTGGCCTATATTAAATGTCAAGCACAAGCTGATAATTTTACATGTACTGTTTTGCTAGGCTGCTTTTAATTTAGGTCAAACCTCAAACTCTTCAACAGAGTTTGTACTTCTTGTAGGTTAATGCCTTAAGCTTTTGCACGTACTTTACACAAGCAAGCCTACACATGAATATGAAAAACAGAATGAAAGCTGTTATCAAGAATAATATTATTACGTTTCTCCCCTGTTAACACTTTTATTTTTGTTAGGTAAACGATTATTAACATCCTCACCTGACGTTTTCAATGGATTTTCGTTCAGGAGATTTATAAAGACATTTACCCTTAGTCAATGAAAAAGATTTTTCCCTTTATTTTGAAAAAGATTTGCAAATCCTTTGTGCAATACCTCCCATAAGTCATCCTGTTTTTGCCACAATCAGGGCATGCCAATTTTATGCAAGAGGTGAATGCCAATTTTATGCAAGAGGTGAATGCCTTCAAAGCGCCGGGCCTGTCTTTCTTTTGGATTCTCCTTTGGTGCATTTCTTTTTTTTTATGTCCTCCTGACTTTATCCTTTTGGATCTTGGGTCACTCTTCCTTTTTTATTTTTTTCGCTTTGTTGCGCACCTCTTTATTTTACTGGCCTGTCTACCCCTTTACCCCCTCTCTTCATTTTGATCTTAGGTGGGTTATAGATGATCTTGCACAAAGGTCACTTTATAAATCTTATATGTCAGTATATGCGTCATCATACAATTCAGCATATGCATCATTGTCTACTGGCTGCAATTGTTGGTACATTGTTTTTGTAACAGCAGTTTTTACCAGTTTTTGCAGTAGTCCCCGAATTCAGGGAATACAACAGCATTCACATGTTACAAGAATAGCTGCGGCAACCCCTATGGATATTAGCAGGTTACCAATAAGGTGGCTCCACTTTTCGAACCATGCCTGTAAGAAATCAGTAAAGGGGTTATTTATGTCTGAGTTTTTTGCCAGTTCTTTGGACAGCATGTCAAGTCCCTGCAGAGCTCGTGTGATGCTGCTGTCTGGTGCAGTGTTGTTTGGGATGTAAGTGCAACAGAAAGTCCCGAACATCTTGCATACCCCTCCTTCCTTTGCCAGTAAGCTGTCCAGAGCAAGGCGGTTTTGCCAAGCCACTAGAAAGGTTGCCTCCAGCTGTTCAGCAACACTTTTTAGAGCATCTTTTGTGTAATTCACAAAGCGCTGTTGGTTGTAATATATATATAGTTGATCCAGACCACATTTTTGTTAGGTTGTACCCATATGAAGATGGAAGCAAAACCTGCAGCTATTTGGTTCATGGCCTTATATTCATCGGGGACCCCCCTCGGGACCCCAATGCTATCAATATAAACACCATCGTCAAAAGCCTGTCTTGGAGATTGTCTTTTCTTTCTCCTTCTGCTCTGCTGGTTTGCTTTGAGGGCCATGGTGGGAAGTTTATCAGCCGTCATGGGTAAGATGTAAAAAGGCAAAATCAGTTTTACCAGAGTACACATTCCCTTCCAGGATTTCATTTGCCGAGATCTCAGTCTATTATCTCCGCAGTGCCACCAGACGTCCGCCAGACTGTGCGTTTGACCTGACAGTGGTCTTGTTGCAATAACTTGGGGAAAGAATGCCATAATCTTTCCCAGTGCCGTTCCTAAAGAAACAAGTGTAAGTACCAGGATAGTCAAGTGCTGCAGGTGGCTTTACTGACAACTTTGTCAACAGGAATCGAGTTTCATTTTTACAGTCATTGTGCGTTTGGTTATGGAACAGTTTTAGTAAGCAGGTATAGTTTGCTTCCTCAGGGAGCAGTGGAACTGTAGCCAGTTCCTGCCTGCCTTCAGCGCAGGCAAACACAGTCCTGATGTTGAGCCTCTTTAGTACTAAATCTTACCCATTGCATCCAGGCATTTTTCTGTGCGAACCCTGTTTCCACCATTAACTGTTCTTCTTCCGTCATTGGTGCCTGGGTCGTATTCGCTGCAGTTTGAATTTCGATTTTGATTTTCTCCAATGGGTCAGCTACTGCTGTTATTGAAATTCCGAGCCCATACAGTCCAGAATCACTCACCTGTGGATTAAGAATGGTGATGGTAACATATGGGGAAGAGTGTTGAGCAGCAATCTTTATTTTTTTCTGTCGATTTTGGTCTTTTTTTGGGATTTGCGCTGCACTGGTCTCCCAGTTTTCTTCCGATGTTCACCATACATTTTCCCAGGAGGCACAGTTGATGTTGCATAAATATTTTACTTTAGCTCTTTCCGTGGCTCTAGCCCTTTTATAGGCGGAAAATGTTGAGCAGTCTACTCCGGTGTCACAGACATTAAGATAGAAGTTGGTGTTTACGCCAGCCTGGGTCTGTAGTAAGATATGATCATCTTTCTTGGTTACTATCCCTTGGGGCAGAACTGCGCATTCTAGTGTTTCTAAGAAGGGTATGTTGAGAATGGTTGTTACCCAAAGCTCTATCATTATGTCCTTATGCAACTATGTGTCAGCAGGTGGGAGATTTGATGTTGAGCCCAGGTCTTTGTCTATCTGGAAAGTCTTGACAATCTTGCAGTGTGTCAGATGTATCCACGAAGTTCATTCTGCTATTCTTACTGCTGTGGGGGTTGAGATAAGCACTTGGTATGGACCTTCCCACTTTGGTGACGCCCAGTTCTTCCGCTTCACGATTCTGATCCACACCCAGTCTCCAGGCACAACTTCCACTGGTTCCGTTACTTTTGGACCTGTAAAGCAATCATGAGTTAAGAGAGATTTTTTGTTGGTCAGCATTTTTCTCATATAATCCGCTAGCTCCTCACCCCCCTCACGTTCCGCTGGCAAGATACCGTGCCACTGCGGGATGTAATATGGTCTTCCGAAAAGGACTTCATATGGAGCCAGACCCTTGAAAGAGGGTGTAATTTTCATGTGGAGAAGAGCCAGTGGTAGGCAGTCCATTTATGTAGTGTGTTTTTGCCATGGGATTTTGTAACTTGCTTTTTAGAACGCCATTGTGTCGCTCAACCAACCCTGCTGACTGTGGGTGGTAAGCACAATGATTTTTTAAATCAATGTGAAATACTTGGCCAAGTCTTTGGACAATTTGGTTTACAAAATGCGAGCCATTGTCACTATAGATATGTTTGGGTATACCAAAACGTGGAATTACGTCTGTGGTAAGTATTTTTGCCACTGTCAGGGCGTCTGGGTGTTTTACAGGATAAGCTTTAACCCATTTAGAGAATGAGTCTATTATGACTAATACAAATCGCTTTTCTTGGGATGGTGTTAGTTTTATAAAATTTATACATATGGTGTGGAATGGGTATGGAGGTACTGGGAAGGTCTGAACAGACTTTCGTATTTCCCCTTGTCCATGATATTGTGCGCACAGTAGACAGGAGAGGGTAAACCTTTTTGCATAGGTGGAGAATCCCTTACACCAGAAAATTCGCGACACGTCTGTGTCATGACTGATGGTCCTGCATGGGTAATTTTATGACTTACTAAGGCTGCATACCTAAAAAGATTTGAAGGCAATACTAACCTACCATCCTGTGCTTTATATAAACCTTCCTGTTGGGTTACTCCATATTTTATCCATTTCCTCTTTTTTTTTACCTGTTGTAAGAGTCTGCATGACTTTTAGCATTTCTAAATTTAAAACATCATTGGGTTGTAACTCAGAATTGCTAAAAAGGTGGTCTTTCTGTTGCGCAGCATCTTTTGCTGCCTTATCTGCAAGCGCATTTCCCAGTGATATGGGATCCTTATTGTTGTTTGCAGAACACTTACATAGGGCGAGCTTTTGTGGTAACTGGACTGTGTCCAGAAGACCTAGAATTAGATCCTTATGATTGATAGGTTTCCCTGCCGCTGTTACCATCCCCCTATTCTTTCACTGCTGTGCAAAGATATGCACAGTGCAAAAGGCATACTGACTGTCCGTATAGATTGTAACTCTTTTTCCTTGTGCCACTGTGCAGGCCCTGGTCAGTGCTACCAATTTGGCTGCCTGAGCGGAGTAATGTCCAGGTAACCGTCCTGCCTCTAAAATTGTGTCTTTTGTGGTGACTGCATACCCCACCAATGTCTTCCCTGTCATGTCCTTTTTTGCAGATCCATCTACAAAAAGTACCAGATCTGCCTCAGCCAGAGGCATATCTTGTAAATCGGGATGGGGAAGAATTTTTTTATGTATAGTGTCTAAGCAAACATGAGGTATACCTTCCTCTGATGTGGGTAGTAATGTAGCCGGATTGAGTGTGGTGCACCGTTTAATTGTCTTATGTGGCTGAGTCAGTAATATTGTCATACAGGAGAGATGCCTACTTGGTGACAGAAATTTAATTCGGTCCTGTAATAAGATTGTAGCTACTGAATGTGGGACCCGAAGTGTCAATGGGTGAAATAGTACCAGAGAGGCGGAGGCTTGCACTGCCATGGCGGCTGCCACTACTGCCTGTACGCAGTGTGGCAGTCCTCTCGCTACAGAGACCAATTTTGCGGAGTAATACGCAATAGGTCGCTGCTTAAGTCCATGTGTCTGAAGTAAGACCGAAGTCATATAGCCTTTCCTGCAGTCTACCGTTTGTACAAAGGGTTTTGAGTAGATTGGGAGCCCTAGTACCGATGAGCTCGCTATAAGTTGTTTAATATGCGTGAATGCCTGTATAGCCTTACTTGTCCAAGTCAGCTGGTCACCGGCTGACATGGGGATTTCGTAAATCAGAGCCGTCAAGGGCTCTGTTTTTTTAGCATAGTTAGGGATTTAACTCCTGCAGAAATTTGTTATTTTCAGAAATGACATAATTTCTCTTTTGTTTGAGGCATCGGGACCTGCAGAATAGCCAGTTTCCGTATTTCTTTTAACTGTCTTTTTGCCTGTGAGATTAAGTATCCTAGATACTTAACCTGTGGTTTTTACAATTGCAATTTTGACTTATTTACTTTATGACCTTTTTTTGTAAAAACTTAAGTAGTGCCACCGTGTCCTTTTGGCATGCTTTTAATGTAGGAGAAGCCAATAGGATATTATTTACGTATAGTAGAATTTGGCTTCCTTTTCTGGGTGTAAACTGAGCTAAATTGGCCACCATTTTTTGGGCAAATATTGTTGGGCTCTCACAATATCCTTGGGGTAACCTAGTATAAGTATAACGTTTACCTTGATAGGTAAACGCAAACCAGAACCTGCTGTCCTCATGCAGGGGTATGGATAAAAAGGCGTTGCTAATGTCTATGACGGTGTAGTACTTATTTTTAGGGTTTAAGTTATTTAATAAGGTGTGAGGGTCTGGTACTACAGGTGCTCTTGGGACTACCGCTGCATTGACCGCCTGTAGGTCTTGCACCATTTGCCACGTTTCGTCAGATTTTTTGATGGGAAACAAGGGCGTATTACACGGAGAGTCGGGGCATTTTACCAAAATTCCTGATTTTCTTAAAGAATTTATTACTGGTGCTATCCCTTTTTCTGCCTGTTTGCTAAGCGGATACTGGTGTTTGCGTGGTCTAAATCCTGATTTTGGTGTTATATGTACCTTTCCTGCTGTTTTCATCAAGCCTGCATCCCCCTTATTTAGTGACCATAGACATTGTGGAATATTTTTTAAAATTTGTTTTTCCTCCTGCGTAAGGAGGAAATTTTAGCTGGGGGGAGAGTTGCACTCCCTCAGGTGGACTGTTGGCCTAGCTTGTGTTACCCAGTTTAGCCTCTGAACTTGAACTCTGTGCTCTTTTAATTGCCTCTCTGACATTGCTTTCCAATCTGTGACCTTTTTCCCTAAGTCTACCCACTTAGTGCCTTCTGCTTTAGTAATTGAGACATGTGGCTCATAGTGGGATCGAAATAGTTTTGCCATTTTCTTAGTCAAGGTGCAAGTTGCCACAGCATTGCCTTGCTTGTCCCAGAAGAGATTGTTTAGCACTATTTTAGTCACCTTATATTTTAGGAATTGTTTTTTGAATTCTCTATCAGGCCCCGCCACTTTTCGGTAGTACATAGTGCAATGTAGTTGCCCTACCACCGTAGGAGGTTGGTCCCCATATTTACTTGGGGCTAAATTAACCAGATTTTTGGTTATGCTTTTCGGTCCCATGGCTATTGGGTCCTGACTATACCAATAGTGTAATTTCTGTGTCCCTTGGACTATCATTTCCTGGGTGGCAACCATTTTCTTGGCTTCAGTTCCTCGTGGTGTGGGCACTGCCGCTATATTAAAAATATGCATTAAATCCCTGCTCAACAAATTAACTGGGCATACTCTTGATATAATTACCCTGTACCGAACTGCCTGATCCGTTTGTGGATCAGTGAACAAGAGTGGACAGGATAGCGTTTTTTTATACACGCGTCCATTTGCTGCCTTAAGAAAAACGAACTCTTCTGTCTCACAGTTAGGAGGCAGGTCCGTTGGCCTTAGCAGGGTCCGTGAGGCCCCTGAGTTGCATAGGAATTCTACCTCTCGGCCCTCCACCATAAGTTTTATTATGGGCTTTTTATTTAGATGCATGGTGGTCTCCAGGGCCGCCAAATTGATGACCTCACATTTTTTTGACTCGTTATCCCAACCTGCACAGTCACCTTTTCCTTTCTTATTATCTTCCCTTATACATTGGCAGGAGTTAGTTTTCTCCTGACAAACGTTACAGTACGTACCCCCTTTTTTACCATATTTCTCATTTTCCTTTCCTTTAACTAAAGAGCCGCAGTGACTACAACAGTTTTTACCATCATATAGTCATGCAGAACTTTGTTTACGTTCCTGCTGCGACTGTTGTCGTTTCTCACAATTTGCAGAAAAGTGTCCCTTTTTCCCGCATTTAAAACATTCTCCCCTCTTTGCTCTACCCTCATAATCCTCCGAATGTCCTCCCTGCCTGTTTCCAGGATCTTTACTTGCCTCGCGTCCTCCACGCCCCCTCTGTTTGCTTCTCCCTCTTTTTTTTTTGATTTTCTATTAGGAATTCCCCTCCGTCATTTCCAACAGCAAACACCTGTCCCTTTTTTTTCTTTTTCTGTTCAAAGTGGCGCTCAGCATGTCTGGCATACTCCAACAAGGGCTGTAACCGGGATGTACGGTGATCTATCATGTGTTTGGTTATAAAACTACTTATAGGGGCCCGGCAACCTTTTAAAAAGAATTTTTTAATTGTTGTTTATAAGGACTATCATTTTCTTGGTTCTGTGGGATGTCCATGCCACAGTGATTGTTAAATGTCTCAGGTAATTGGACTATGTAATGGTCAATCTTTTTATTGTCAGCCTGAGTACATTGGTTTATACTTGTCCAATCTGCCCGTGGGCGCCAGTTATCTGCCATTCTGTTTAGAATGTTGGTGACCCTTGTGTCTAAGGTGCCTGAGTCATTTTCCAGGATGGCTCCATTGTCCGTCCTGGATGACCAATTTCCGCATATTAAATGCCAATCTGGCCCTAAAATCTGTCGTAATACGTGTTCGATTTCTAATTCATTTAAATGATAACTTAATTTCATCCCAATCAGGTCTTCGGAAAATTTCCGGAAATTGATTTTAGGGTGGGGTATTCCCTCTGTAGCTCATTTTATGTCTTCCTTTGCCCACGGACGGAATACCAAAATAGTGGGATGCTGTCCCTCACCCCCTGCCTGAGGATTTGCTACCTGTATGAGGGGAAAATTTTCCATAGAATTCGCCTCTTTTTTTACTGCCCATTGTCCCTGTCCCATTGGGCCTGAACGCAACTGCATAGGGGAATCAACCTTTTGTAATACCACTCTTGGGACCAACGGAGTATCCACTGTTTGCCAAGACAGTGGGATAGGTGGATACAATTGTCCTGTCCCCTGTCCCTGAATCGGTCCCTGTTGATGTTTTATTTTCGGTCTATTTGCCTCATACTGGGGGGGTCTGTCCCTCACTTTATTTCCCACTGCTCCGTAAGGCGGAGCTGTGGGCCCTCGTGTCACTGCACACACCATATGTTTATCTTTCTTGTCCACAAAAAGAGCCACCTTTTTATTATTTGTATTGGTTTCACATTCTTTTTGCCTTTTTATTCTCTCTTTCTTATCCTTTGTTGATTTATTTTTTATAAATCTCCTGTTGGCCTCCTTCAACCACCTTTGTGCTTGGGGAAACCCCAATTGTTTCTTTTTTGGTCCTAGTTTCTGCGTCTATTTTTACATTTTTTACTAATGCTAAACATGAGGTTTTATCTAATGTTCCATTAAAGTCATATTTGACTTTCCATTTTTTAAGAAATTGTACATTTGTGTTATCTAATTTTTGCATATATTTTTCATCTTCATTTAAGTCTGGACTGGTCTGACATTTGCCACATCCTGACCCCATCTTAAGATGTTAGTTATTTTCAGTCCTTCCTTATACTAAGATTTGTCCTAGGTTTGTTTGTTTTTTTTTACTAAGGTCTTATTTAAAAATGACCTGACGCAAAACAACCGGTTTTCTAGTCCTCCCTAAAACTTTTCCTGTCGACAATAAAAGAATCTTACCTGTCTCAGCCGTGTGTCCCCTGTCCCAGTTCGGATACCGTCTCTTGGATAGGAATCGGAGAGCGACTGGCCTCTCTTAACGACAAACTAGTCGGAGGTCTTTCGTTATAAGGGAGCCGTAGATTCGACACCCTTCCCGCATGGGTGTTACAGCCTCTCTGTCCCCTGATTTGTACCGTCGAAGGGGTAGCCCCACGTTGGGCGCCAAAATGTTGTTAAAAATAAGAGGACATCACGTCTGTTAAAGGTAATAACGATTTTTTATTTTCCTTGTACAAGGAGTCACCAATACTTAGTTGCAGTAGAAAATGTCTGCCCAATACTGTTTTTGCTCTTGCTTTTATAGTGAGTTCTGTACACAAAACACAGGAAATTTAACAGGGTCAGCTGTCAAGTTGAGTATTGCATAGCTAAGCAACTTAAAGCTTCATCAAACATGAACTTGTTATCACATATTCCACCCACATAACTAACAGGTGTCAGACACAAATGGTTCTGCTTTAGACAAACATGACCTATATCAAATGTCAAGCACAAGCTGATAATTCCACATTTACTGTTTTGCTAGGCTGCTTTTAATCTAGGTCAAACCTCAAACTCTTCAACACAGTTTGTACTTCTTGTAGGTTAATGCCTTAAGCTTTTGCACGTACTTCACACAAGCAAGCCTACACATGAATATGAAAAACAGAATGAAAGCTGTTATCAAGAATAATATTATTACAAGAGTATAATGCCCCGATGTCCTTCAAGAATGCAACTGCAGTCATAACATATGGGTTGTCCTGCCTCAGGCAGCCCTCGGTCGGCCGGATTCCAAAGTCTGGATCCGGCGTCGGCCGGTGTCGCCTCCTCACCGACGTCAGAGCGGCTGGAGTATAAAGGCATCAGCCGACGCCATCTTCTTCAGTCTTTCTTGCCGCGCTGTGCCCGAAGCAGAAGCAGTTCGCAAGTGCCGGTCGGTCAGCTCCTGTGTTTTTCAGTACCGAAGTCATCTAAAAGCTAAGTACCCCGTTGGGGAACATTTTTTCTTGCCTCAGCCGATGTCAGAACAAATTGAGAAAGTTAATAATTATTTGTCTTGTGGTAAACAAATACCTCATAAGGACTTCCATTCTTACTGCCTTCCTTGCCTGGGCCCAGACCACGACGTCTCGGCCTGTGCTGCCTGTGCTTGCTTTAATAAGTGCACTCTCAGGCGCCGGGCAGAATTTGCCGAAGACTTTTTCGGTGAATCTTTCGCATATATTATGCCGTCGGATCAATCGACAACTCAATCTACCAAAAAACGAAAGGACCGGGAACGACATCCTCGGCCCGCGTCCACCACCGATGCTACTCCTAAACCCTCCGCTACTGCTTCGGTCCCTTCGGAAGCGGTAATTCAACCGCTCCAGGCCGACGACATAGCGCTAACACGTCCTTCAGTCTCGGAGACCTCTCCGGTGCCGGTTGTTGATTTTCCTCCGGAAACCGAAGTTCTGGATCTACCCGACACCATTCCTGTAGACAAGGTTACTCCTGCACGTGGGGCTGCAAGGCCTCCTGTATCCATGTCCATCAAGGCCTTTGCACGTGCTAAGGCCGCCAGCCAGGCCAAGGCCCATCCTAAACCTGCTGCTCAGGCCCCTTCTTCTGATAAACAGATCATGTCTCTTGCTGCAGATCTTATTTCTCTTATCAGGGGGTCTCAGCCTCACCCAGACAGAGGTTCTCAGCCACCTGCCGAGAAAAGGCCCAGAACTGAGCAGGCTGACAACCTCTCTTCAGATGAAGCCTCTGGGTATTCTGAGCATTCAGATACCCAAGAAGAATCCTTCCAGGCCTATGAGGACTCTGATGCTGAGGAATCAATTCCTTCTGCCTCCCCTCCAGAGGATTTCTCGTTTGGTGAAGTCCTGCACTCTATGAGGGAACATTTTAAATGGCAGGGCCAGGAATTCTCTGATTCCAGGAAAAGGCTACATACCTTCCTCAAGCTTCCCCAGCACAGACCTTTAGCTATTCCTCCAGTTATGGATGTTTTGGATGATGTTTTCTCTGACTCCAGTGCTAACCCTGACTCTCTCTCCCCCCTGCTCCTGTCAAGCCAGACAGATATTATAGGGTTCCTGACACTCACAAACACCTCTTTAAGGCCCACTCTGTGGATCTAGAAACCATTTCACAGGGCCCCAAGGGAGTGGCTACTTCCACTGCCAAGAATCCACTGCCAGCGGATAGGAAAGCTAGGTCCCTGGAGAGATGGGGTAAAAAAGTTTATACCTCTACCACCCTAGCCATGAGGTCACTTAACTGCCTTTTTCATATGTTTCAGTACCAGGATTTTTTACTGGATGATTTACAGAAAAAGCTAGCCTTTCCTGAGCCTATTGATAGAAATGTATTGCAGGATCGTATACATAACACTCAGCAGGTTAACAATCATTTTCTTCAGTGTGGTTATGATGCATTGGAGGCTTCATGTAGGGCAGCTATGACTGGGGCTGTGATACGTAGACATGCTTGGTTAAAAGATCAGCCATTGCTAGACCATGTTAAAGTAAAGTTACTTGATGCACCTCTGGAAAAACAGAAGCTTTTTGGTGCTAATGCACAAGATGTGTTGAAATCCATTGAGGAAAAAGCTAAGTCAGTACAGACAGTCAAGGATTTCCTCCAGGTTCAGCCACCCAGGTTCAGCAGAAACTGGCCTTCAAAGAATTGGTCCTTCCCCGACTCTGACAAGTTTCAAAGGGGAAAAAACAGGCGTGCCCAAGGTAGAGGGCAATACCGAGGATCCTACAGGGGCCGCCAATGGCAACCTACAAATCAAAGAAGTGGCACAGGCAGCCCAGCTGCACCACAAGGACAATCACAATGACTTGACTTTCATACTGCCTACAAAGGCTCAAAGAGAAGCACCTTTGGGCGGAAAATTATCCTTATTCTCAAAAAACTGGCATATCTTAACCAAGGACAACTGGATTCTGGATTTAATAGACAAGGTTACAGATTCCACTTCCATACTTTACCAGTAAGACAAGGCATGCCAAACCTGCCACAACATCAAAGGACAGAGGCACTCACTCAAGTTTCAAAGCTGTTAAGTATAAAAGCAATAGAAAGGGTTCCTCCTCAGGAACAAGGCCAGGGATTTTATTCAAGACTGTTCCTTGTTCCAAGAAAAGAAAACAAATGGAGGCCTATACTGGACTTGTCTACTCTAAATACTTTTCTCATTGTGCCAAAGTTCAAAATGCTGACGTTGCAGCAACTCCTTCCCATGCTGGGCAAGGGGTCTTGGCTGGTCACTCTGGACCTCAAGGAGGCATACCTGCATGTCCCAATCAGACAAAGCTGCAGAAGATACCTCAGATTTCTTGCAGGGACAGAGCATTATCAATTCTCAGCATTGCTGTTTGGCTTATCTACTGCGCCCAGAGTGTTCACGAAATGCCTGGCATCAGTAGTGGCACACTGCAGACTCCAGGGAATTCAAATATATCCCTACCTGGACGACTGCCTCATACAAGCAGACAACAAACAAACCTTAATAGCAAACTTGACTATGTCATTCAACTACTGCAGGCCTTGGGATACACAGTCAACATTCAGAAATCAAGACTACTGCCATCCCAACAGATTATTTTCCTAGGAGCCAAACTGGACACAGAAACTCAAATGGCCTACCTCACAGAGGAAAAACAACAGCAGTTACCAGAGTACTTCAAAGGCTTAGCAAAGCTCTCCCAGCTGACTGCAAGGAAAATCCTGCAGGCCCTGGGGTTCATGGCATCTTGCATTCTTCTGATACCTTTGGCAAGACTTCATATGAGAAAGCTGCAATGGTACTTAAAAAGCTTATGGTCCCAACACAGCCAAACCGTAGAGGACGTAATCCCACTCATTCCATGTCTGCAAAAAGAATTTTTGTGGTGGGCTCAAGCAAGTCAGTTAAACAAAGGCATGTCCTTCAACAGACCTCAAGCAGGTCAAATGATTACAACAGACGCCTCAGATCATGGATGGGGCGACATGGAGGGCAGATGCATTCAAGGTCTATGGACACCAAGGGAAAGACATCTGCACATAAACCAAAAAGAGATGTTGGCAGTGATACATGCAATCGAGACTTTCGAAAAATCACTACAACAAGGACATTTGCTAATAAGGACAGACAACACCACTGTCATGTGGTATGTAAACAAGCAGGGAGGCACTCATTCATATCCCCTCTGCAGACTAACAATGATTCTCTGGGAAAAATCCCTGAGTCTGAAGATACATTTGCAATCCCAGTTTGTGCCAGGCAAGGACAATGTACTGGCGGACAAGCTGAGCAGAAATTTCTTGGATCCACACGAATGGATGCCGCATCCTCACATTTTCTCACAAATAAAGACATGGGGAAGACCGGACGTAGATCTCTTTGCTTCTCACATGAATCATCACCTGGAAAAGTTCTGCACAAGGACCCACCATCCTCTAGCCTGGAAAACGGATGCTCTCTCCTTCAGCTGGAATTCCCTAAAAATTTATGCATTCCCTCTTCTACCCCTGCTGACCAAGGTGATACTGAAGATCAATGCAGAACAACCAACAGGCACTCTGATAGCTCCAGACTGGCCAAGGCAACACTGGTACCCATTGCTGTTGAGCATAACTCGGACCAAACCGTGGCCTCTGCCCCTATGGCCCCTGCTTCTAACACAACACAATTACAGGACTGTCCATCAAAACCTGAAAACATTGCATCTGACAGCCTGGAGGTTACCATGACTCCTTCCGCTTTCTCTCTTTGCAAAAAGGTTCAAGAGATCTTACTGGAAGCACGCAGACCTTCCACCAGAAAAACCTATTCAGCCAAGTGGAAGAGATTCAGTATCTGGAATGCCAACAGGGGTCAGTATACAACATTACTGAGTATACCTCAGATATTGGAATACTTGGCAGAAATGTTTCATACTGGACTCTCATGTTCTTCTATAAAGATTCACGCCTCAGCAATCTCAGCAAAATACGATTGTGACCCTCCAGTGTTTTCACATCCTTTGCTAAGACAGTTCCTAAGAGGGATAAAGAATATCAAACCTCCCAGAAAACAGCCAGTACCTGCATGGGACCTCAGTTTTGTTTTGGAAAAATTAACTCTTCCTCCTTTTGAGCCAGCAGCAACTGCAGAGATGCAATTTCTATCATGGAAAACGGTTTTTCTATTGGCAGTCACATCTGCAAGAAGAGTCTCGGAGATACAGGCACTCATGGCAGTACCTCCCTTCCTCATTTTTCATCAGGACAGAGTTTTTCTAAGAACCAATGTTACATTCATGCCAAAAGTACTTTCCAGGGTATCTCTAAATGAAGCTATTCACCTGCCTACTTTCTTCCCCAATCCGCAAAACAGGGGGGAAAAACTGCTGCATACTTTGGACATACACAGGCAACTACGTTACTACTTGGACAGAACTAAGGCCACCAGAAAGTCTGACCAACTGTTTGTAGCCTATGCTGCTGGAGTACAAGGAAAAGCAATCTCCAAACAATTTCAAAATGGATTGGACACTGCATCAGATTCTGCTATTCTTTCCATGGAAAAGGTGTGCCAGCCAATATCAGGCCACATTCCACCAGAGCTATAGCCACATCCACAGCTTTCCTAAGAGGAGTGGCTACAAAGGACATTCTAGAGGCTGCTACATGGAGCTCCGTGCATACATTTACCAAGCACTACAACCTGCCCTTATACTCCAGATCCCGAGCAGGCTTTGCTT